>NW_001517108.1:5576-30634 GCF_000002715.2 Aspergillus clavatus NRRL 1 | reverse complement strand
TTATAATAAGTAGGGGAGGGATTAGGGATATAATATAAGATAAGTAAATAAAAAACTTAATATATTAATAAATAAAAATTAGTAAGGAATAGCTATCTTATATAATAATAAATAAAATTACTAAAGTTATAGAGTAGTAAAGACTTAACTATTTTAGATAATAAGAATTAAAAGAGAATTTAAAGTAATAATTTAGAATAAATATCTTAAAAAAATACTAAAGAGATAGATTTTAAAGAACTATTTATAATTATAATACCTTCTTATCAGGAGTAAAAAGAATAATATAAAGATAATATATTTATATAGATAGATTAGAAAATAGTACTATACTAGAATTACTTTCCTAAGAAGAAGAAAAGGAATTATAGACTAGTAGATTTTATTAATTATAAAAGAAAATTAATTATAATAGGGTATTAAGAATTATACTAATTAACTAAAGTAATAAATAATTACTAATTAAAAGTCTAAATTAAATTTTATATTAAGAACCCTATAAGATAATACCTTAGCTAACTAGAATAAATTATTATTATTACTAGGACAAGGTACTAATTTCTTTAGATAAGCCTTAATATAATAAGTAAATATCTAAAGATCCTAAAGAACTATAAAAAGATTATAATAATTACTTTAGTTAATATAACTTACTAGCTAGGGAATATAAACTCTATTAAAGAGATTTTTATAACTAAGTAATAATAAAAAAAAATATTTAATAAGACTCCTTATTAGGGCTACTAATAAGATACTTACTAAAGTATAAAAAGAAGTTACTATAATAGAATTAATCTAAAAGAAAGAGGGAGCTAACCTAACTAAACTATTTTAAATAAGAGAGGGAGTTATTAAAGAAGAACTAGCCTAAATATAAGAAAGAGTTACTATAATAAAATAATATCTCTTAATTAGATTAATTACTACTACTATAAAATATTTTAAAGAAAGATAATACTTCTTAGCTAGAGCCTTATCTACTATAGAAGAAGAATCTTTATTATAAGAAATACTAGAAGAATCTATCTCTACTATAAGAGAAGAGCCTTTATTATAAGAAATACTAAAAGAATCTATCTTTATTATAAGAGAATTAATATTACTTTTTATACTAGACTATATATACTTATTATTATTTAAAGAATCTTTATTAGTATTATTATCTAACTCCTTATTATAATTACTAGTTACTACTACTAACTCTATACACTAATTATATAACTTATTATTATAATTAATAAGGAAACTAAGACTACTAGCTTAGAGATAGATTTATAGAAGTAAAAAAGATTAGTAACTATAGATAAGAAATATTTACTAAGAAGAATATATACTTATTAAGAGTATTAGAATCTTATATATAAAGATCCTATATATAGAATAAATATACTAATCTCTAGTTACTCTAAGTATAGTTAGCATAGGATCCCTAAAAGAATATAAATCTATTATAACTAGGAGTAGAGATACATCCCCTAAAGGAATCCTTACTTAAAAAATAATTATTATAAGCTAATATATAGTTATAAGATATATCTTACTATTAGAGAATAGTAGCTAATATATAGCCTAAATAAGTATGTTCCTTTACATCTAGCTTCCTATCCTTATTAAACTTCTAGATAATTAGGTAAATAATATCTATTATCTTTAATATACTTTTATTAGGCCTACTAAGATAATCTTCTACTACTAGTAAGAGGTAATTATTAAAGCTAAAAAAAATATTTATTAAATTTACTAAAAGTAATTATATTCTTTTAATATATAAGATAGCCTTTATTCTTCTTTTATAGGGTATTTATATTTACTAAGTATAAGAAGAATATAAGAAACTAGTATATAAAGAAAGAGATTTACTAAAAGAAAATAATAATTAATATAATAAAAAGAAAGATGCTTATAGAAGAAGAAAAAAAAAAGAAGAAGAAATATAAGAGATAAAAAGAGAATAAGTAAGATAAAGTAGAGTTATCTAAAATTAAAATAAATAATATATAACCTTACCTTACCTCTATTATAATAACTATACTAGTAACCCTCCTTACTATATATAATCCCCCTCTACTTACTAGGTGTGATCCAATACTACTTATTAAGTATAATCTAATACTACTTACTAAGTATAATTAGATACTACTTACTAAGTATAATCTAATACTACTTACTACTAAGTATAAATCTAATCCTACTTACTATATGTAATATCACTCCCTTAGACTATAAGGACCTTTTAGTAAGGAGCTAGATAACCTACTAAGGATGGGCTTTACCTTAAGTAGGGGAGGATATAATATTAGTAAATAAATATTATAAGTAGATTAATAATTATTAAGGTTAACCCTAGGTTACTAAGGTTAACCTAAGAAATCTCTATAATATCTATAACTTATCTTTTAGATAGATAGCTATTAGCTAGATATAAATATAAGATCTTACCCTAGGTAAGTAAAGAGGCATTAGCCCAGCCTATCTCTCTTTACCCCTGGTGATACTACCTTACCCACGGTAATACCAGTATATACAGAGGTTATGTAGGAGCTAGTTATAGGAGATGTTATTATATATACTACTAATATTAAGGAGGAGTATAATTACTATCTTATTATCTTTTTATCCTATATAAATAGCCTCTAATATAGTATAGAGTACTATCTCTATGCCCTAGCCCTTATAGCTACTAAAGTAGTGATTTAGTAGTAAGTAGTATATCTTAGCTAGGTAGCTAAGCTAGGCTATAATAAGGGCTTCTAGTATCATACTAATTATACTTAGTAGGATGATAGATTAATATACTTTAGGGGTAGAGTAATCTAGTTTACTAAGCTTTCTGAGTATAATAATTATAGTAATATAAAAGTATTTTAGATAGTATCTAGCTTAGATATATTAGTTAAAAAATATTATTAGAGGTATTACTACTACCTATATACTTACCTAAAGCACCTAATTTATAATTATAAGGATCTATGATCCGCGAGAGTTGGAAACTAGTGTGAAAGAAGAATGTTTGCAAATAGGTTTAAATGTAGGTATCCTTATTCAAAGAGATTATCACTAAACTTCAGAGTTCAGTGGTTGCGGGTAGGGTTATTATCTTTATATATTATATAACTATTTATATGACCTCTTATAAGGATCCTCCCTCTAGGTAGGCTTCTCTGTAAAGGTAACTTTACTATAGTATATAAAGGATCTTTATAATCCTTATAACTACCCCCCCCCTGGGAAGACCTTAGCCTCTAAGGTCTGTCTAAGGTTCCTTATTCATGATAGGGTGCATTAGTAAAAACCTTTATTTAGTAAAAACCCTCTTTATAAAGGGAAAACTATAAATAATAGAAAAGGTTTACTACCCCCTTCTTTTAATATGTTTTATTTATCTTCTTGTAAAGGCTCAGTCATAGATAGATCCCTTTAACTATAATATCTTTATTACTATTAAAATCTTCTTATACTATATTTTAGGTTTATATTACTTATTCTTATAATGCTCCTGAAAATCCCTTAATAGCCTTATTATATAAAATCTTTATAGAGTAGAGTTTAGGGCAGTAGTAGTTTTTATAGAGTATATAACCTCTTTTCTACTCTATCTTCTATATTTTCCTTAGTTTTCATTATAAAAGTTTTAGTAAGGGACCCTCTATGATTTATAATGTTTAGATAAGAGGTAATTAATATATTATAAGATATTTTTAGAAAAATATCCTTCTATACCTCCTTCCCTATATCCCTACTATTACCTGTCCCCTCTAACCTCTTAGAGGTAAGTAAAGGCTTATAAGTCTATATTATTCTTACTAATAGTCCTTATAAAAGGAGGAGGGGGTGACCTTTATACTACTACTACTATCTACTATGCTCCTCCCCCCTGCACCTACTACTACTACTGCTGCTACTGCACTGCCTATTACTAGGCCTGCTGCTGCCACCCCTACTAGGCCTGCCACTACTACCCCTATTACTACTACTACTACTACTACTACTACTACTACTACTACTACTACTACAGCTCCTCCTACCTCTCTCTCCCTTATGCCTGTGGGGGCCTTCCTCCCCCTATATAGGGTTATTTACAGCCTCTTCTTTATTAACCTAATAAGAGTATGGCCAGCCCCTGTCATAAGGGGAGCCTCTATCTTTAGGCTGCTACTACCTCTAGTAGGCACTCCTAGGGCTAACTAGGACACCCTAGCACTTATTACTAGTAGTATTAATACCTAGGCTTCTAGCCTAATAATAAAGCTACTCCTAGACGCCTAATTCCTCCCCTACTCACAGGGAAATCTAGTGGTGGTTATAGGGCTCCTACCCTAGATAGGATTATAATCCTTATTAGGCTAGGAGTAAGTATAGGTTACTAAGACCCTGCTCTACTCTATTAACTAGTATAGCTTTAGCATACCTAGTTAGCTAGGAGTCTATGCCTAGCTCTATAAGGCCATCCTTATAACTAGAACTAGAGTAAGACCTCCTACTAGCTAGGAGTATAGCACCTGCCATAACCTAAGTATAAGCTTAGTATTTATAGCATATATTTCTGGCAGGCTAGCTAGGAAGTATAATAATTATCTCTACTATAGCTATAAGAGCTACTCTTTTAAGTAGCCTTAGGTCTAGTAGCCATCTTCCTAGCCCTATAAACTATGTTATACTTATACTTAATATTAGATATCTTTATAATAGTGGGTTTAGGAGTTAGGGATTTTTATATTTATTTTATTTATTATTTTATCTTCTCCTTAATAAAGATATGTTTCCCCTCCTTATAGGGTTCCTTATATAATTCTTATAGATCTATAGGTAGTATAGCCCTTTTATAGGCTCCTAAGTATTATCTTTCTTAGTATACTCTTTCTACTAGATATAATACTCTATAAATTATCTATCCTCTTATAAGTCTAAGATTACCTCTAGGTAGTATTTATAATCCTCTTCTATAGCTTTATAGATAGGGAAGTATTCCTATAAATTTACTTCTTCTATCTTCTTATACTTGCAGAGCATAAAGATATAGAATATATTATATATCTTAAGGCCTAGTAGTAAGTTTATATAATAGGCTAGGTTATCTATATATTCTATAATTTATACTAGACTAGTATTTAACTAATCTAACTTTATAGTTAGTCTAATCTATAATATATTCTTAGTAGAGATCTAGACTTAGTCTCCTACTTAAAATATCTTTATAATATATTTCTTATTATAATATTTTTTTTAATAAGCTTAGGCCTTTACTAGAGTCTTCTTTATATACTTATAAGTATATTCTAGCTTAGTTAGTCTCTTTATAACTAACTCCTCTATAATCTTATTCTTTAGTTAGTTTATAGAGTTTATTACTATCACATGAGGGTTAATACCTATAACTATATAGAAAGATATATTCTTAATTAATACCTAGTATATATTATTATAGATAAACTCTATAATAAGGAGATAGTTAATCTAGTCTTCCTAACTAAAGTTAATATAAGCTTATAAATACTATTCTAGCACACTATTTAAATATTCTATCTAGCTATCTATCTATAGGTAGTAGGCTATGGAGAGCCCCTTATAAATTAGGAGATAAAATATAAAATCTGCCTAGAAACCTTTTATAAAGATAGAACCCTGATCTATAATAACCTTTTGTGGGATTCTGTGAAGTTAGAAGATCTTATAGATAAGAGTTATTACTAACTTCTCCTTACTAAGGATAGTTTAGATAGGTATAAAATAGCCTATCTTACTAAATTAGTCCACTACTACTAAGATGCTATTAAAGGCTTCTTATAAATTTACTATAGAAATACTCATAGGGAGATCTATAATTAGATCTATAATAATTTACATCTAGATACCTATAGAGATAGATATAGGCTCTAGTAAGCCTTACTACTTATCCTAGGTTTATTATAACTCTTAGTATACTCTATAAGCTATATAGTATTTATAGATAAAGTTCTTTACTTCTAGCTACTAAAAGTACTTTAGGACTAACTCTCTTATCTTTTATTCTATGAAGTAGCCTGTAAAGGGGTTATTATAAAGTTTTATAAAGATACTTAGTCTTAAGCTATAATAATCTAGGATATAAAGTAAGCCCTTATAATAGAGAAGCCCTTTATAGCTTATCTAATATAATAATTTATCCTTTATATAGTAAGGCTATAATAGCTTCTCTATAGCTCTAGCTTATACTATATAAATCTTCTTTATAAGTTTATCTTATATAAGTAATCTTAGAAGGAGGACTTAAATTTCTATAGAGGGGTCTCTTATATAAGAGCCTAGCCTCTAGATATTCTTATAAATACTAGCTCTCTAAGCTAGTTTTTTTTATAAGTTTACTATTCCTTAGACTAGCACTATATAAACCTTCTATTCTATATCTTCTAGGATGTTTACCTTAGTGTGTTCCCTTTTATAAAGTATTAACTAATACTATAGTATATTAAGGTCTCTACTCTCTTAATCTTAGGTATCTATCTTTATAGCCTCTCTCTTATAATTAGCCCTTTATAAGGGTCTATCCACAGGGTTCTTTTTCCCTGTGTAGAAGACTATCTTAAAGTTAAATATTATAAGTATTTATAACCACTTTACCTATCTTTATAATAGTTAGGGTATAGTCTTAAAGTAATAAAGACTATTATAATTAATAATAACTTTTATAACTTTCTATAAACCCTCTAGGTAATAGCACTACTCCCTAAAGGATTCTACTATTATAAGGAGTTTCTAATTATAAATACTATAGTTCTTCTCTACTAGCTATATCTTCTATAAGAAGAAGGCTACTAGCTACTAATAACCCTTCTTACTTAGCTATAATAGTATCCTATAGATAATATACCCTAATATATCTATTTCTATTTATAAGTAATACTTTTTATAAAAGTAAGTAAGTACTACTTACTCTATAAATACTTTCTTTAATCTATTAAAGATATTTACTACTTTAGGGATTAAGAACTCCTTCCCTAGAATCCTCTTCTTCTTCCCTAGGCTAGGTTTTTATAGGAGATCTAAGAGATATACTAAAAGATATAAATACCCCTTAATAAATCTTCTATACTAGTTTATAAAACCTAGAAACACTAGGATCTCCTTTATAGATTCTAGTTATAGCTATTCTATAATAGTATTAATCTATAAAGGTTCTATTTCTAGGCCTTCTAGTATAATTATATAGCCTAAGAAGTTAATTCTCTTTATTATAAAGAGATACTTACTTAGTTTTATAAATAGTCCTACCTATTAGAGCTAGGCTATTATAAAGCAGATATACTTATAGTAATCCTTCTTATCTTATAAGAATACTATAATATCATTAATATAGACTACTATAAAGATGTCTAGATAGTTACAGAATAACTAGTTTATAAAGCTCTAGAATATTACAGGAGTATTAGTAAGCCTAAAAGATATAACTAAATACTTAAATAACCTATACTTTATATAAAAGGCTATTTTCTACTCCTGCTTCTTTATAATCCTAATCCTATAGTAGGTCTTATAAAGATCTAGCTATATAAAAATCCTTCCTTCTATAAGCCTCTTAATAGTCTCTAGAATAAGGGGAAGTAGATAATAATTCTTTAGGGTAATATAATTTAGACTATAATAATTAATATATAGCTAGAGGATGTTATCTTTCTTCTTTATAAAGAGGACTAGTATCTTTACTACTAACTTTAACTTCTAGATCTACTCTTTTATAAGTATTATCTAAAGATACTTATAAAGTACTACTAGCTCTGCTAGAGAGGAGTTATAAAGAGGTCTAAAGAATAGTTACTTCTCTTTCTCTAGATCTATCTTTAGATCTATATCTTTATAGTATAGTAGTAACTCCTAGGCCTTCTTCTCTAAGAAGACTATATAAAAGTTTATAAGCTATTCTAGTATAAGATCCTTACTCTCTACTATCTCTTATAGGGCTACTATAACTTATACTACTATAACTATTATATCTTCTACTTCTGTAAACTCTTCTACTAAAACTAGGTGAATTTATAGAGCTAACTCTCTACTAAAGATTACCTAATCTTCTCTCTAGAGAGTTATAAAATTATACTACTTTAACTATAGCATCCCTAAGATAATATAGTTTATATCTAGAAATACTACTATAAGCTCTATAAAGAGTTACTCTATTTCTTTACTATCCTTAACTAGGATAGTAGCTTCTACTACTTTTTTATTTCTTATCTCTTATAAGGTTAATATCTTTATAAAGATCTACTATAGTAGGGTATACTAGTTATTTTCCTTAGTTAGCATTACTAGGATAAGATTAACTAAGCTTTTATTAATAATTAATACTTATAAGACTAGTCCCTATCCCTTCTCTCCTATCTAAGCCTAAAGGAATATACTTAGGTAGGAGAGTAAGGGCCTATAATACTCTCTATCTTACTCTTTAGTAGTAATAGTTATAACTAGTTATTTAGTCTTTATAGGACCCTCCTACTTAGGCTTACTCTAGTAGTATCTTATAATATACTCTTTCTTATTATAATTAAAATAGACTTATAAGGTACTAGAAGTATAAGGTAGTAGATCTTATCTCTTTATAACTAAAATAGTTATAATAAGCCCTATTCTCTCTATCTTCTTAGTAATAATATAGTCTATAAGAGGCTTCCCTAAGTTTCTAAGGCCTTAATAATTCTTATCTTTATATAAGGGGTCCTAATAAGTATTCTACTTAATACTTAGATATAATCTTATAAGTAGAGAGACTATTTCTTTCTTAGATTTTAGGAATTCTAAATATTTATAGATCTTCTGCTTAAATACTACAGAGAAGGATTTAAAGAAGAGATATAACTATACTTTCTTTATATTCTTTATATTATCCCTAATTTTAACCTATTATTTATACTACCTCTATTAGTATATATAGTCTGTCTCTTTCTTATAGGGCCTTATCTAAAATATCTATAACTATGCTTTCTACTTATAATTCTCTAGATTACCTAGCTATAATTCTAGGAAAGTATAGAGGCCTTTCTATCCCTAGTTATAGAAGTCCTTAGAAATATTACTCTACTAAAGGTTAGAGAGGATATAATCTAAATAGACTACTATAATCTTAATATACTTCTTCTTATTTTAGCTATTTACCTCTATAGTAGACTCCTAACTTATAATAAAGGCTTAGTATATTATATAGTTATAGGTTAAGTATCTTTCTAACTCTAGTAGAGGTTAGATTTAGATATTAGTCTTCTTTATAGGAGGTAAGAATAGTTCATCCTATTCCTAGCTTTATAGATACTTTCTATAGCCTATCCCTAGGTTATTATAAAGCTTCTAGATTTCTTATAGGAGCTATAGTTCCTATTATAGATGCTCCCTTATAGGGGTTATTACTAGTAACTTTAGGTCTACTAGAATAGAAGAGTCTTATAAACCTAGCTTACCCTTAGAGCCTTCCTCTTTATAGGCTATCTCTTTTCCTACTATCTAACTTTATATAGTTATAGAGGAGGGTTCACTAGTTAGTTTAGGTCTAATTAATCCCTTTTATAATACTATTTTCCTAATAGACTAGTTTTAAAGGTTAAGTAATAAAATATAAGGATCTATAATCTGTGAGAGTTAGAAACTAGTATAAAAGAAGAATATTTATAAATAGGTTTAAATATAGGTATCCTTATTTAAAGAGATTATTACTAAACTTCAGAGTTTAGTAATTATAGATAAGATTATTATCTTTATATATTATATAACTATTTACATGACCTCTTATGAGGATCCTCCCTCCAGGTAGGCTCCTCTATAAAGGTAACTTTACTATAGTACATAAAGGACCTTCATGATCCTTACAATAATACTACCTAGGCTAGGTGCTTTATCTACCTTTAGTATATGGATAGTATATTTGACCTTATGCTTAGTAAATAGTAGTGTGTGAATTAGCTCAGGGTAGGGAAAATTATAGAGGCTATCTAGATTAGTAGGTAAGGGTAAGGAGAAGAATTATTAAATAAAAAGCTATACTTTATCTTTAGCTTAGAATACTAGGTTGCCTGATATTAGGTTAGTAAGAGGGGGGGTGTAGGCCTAGTATAGTCTCTAATTCTTAGTCTATTAGATAGCCTGCTGGATATTATTTATATTATTAATATTAGTTATCTACTAATAAAATATAGTATATCAGCATATATAGACTGTATATTTATATGCTCAATTCAATTCAATTCAATTATTCATCCACGCATCTGTCAGCCTAACGGCTGAGTGGTGGCAGGTCCCTAAGGGTAGCTAGGCTAGCTACTACTATATACACTAAATCTTAGTACATCACCTATAGTCATCTATAGTGCATCCCTAGGCTAAGCACCTATATAGGGCCCCTAGTATCTTCTCTATCTTAGTTAAAGGTAAGCTCTATAAGTAATCTTTAGTAGTTATATAGGCTAGGGATTACTACCCTCTACTTTAGCCTAGAATATATCTAGTAAGCCCTGGAACTAGCCTAGGAGCTATAATTTAATCATGAATTAAGTAGTATATTATATCAGACTAAGCTTACTAAGCAGGTAGGTATAGTTAGTTTCCTATAAGTACTACTATATTATATAGAGCTAAAGTACTATATACTAGAGGTAGGCTATTAGTATATACTAAATATCCTGCTAACCTAGGCTATAGGGATATTCTCTAGTAGGTATTATACTAAACTAGCTAAGGTAGCCCCTAAGGGTAATCTTACTAATCTATATCTAGATAACTACTAAGCTAGCTATATACTAAAGCCCTATATAAAGCTTTAGCACAGCCTAGCTCAGGGCTATAAAGACCTTCTATAAGGAAGATCTATAATTATAATTAGTCTAGAATTAGTGCTATTCCTCCTATAGTAGCTAATAGAGATAGTAGTAAAGAAAGGTATAGAGCACTAGCCCTAATAATCTACTAGGGATATAGCTATTTGCTACTATCTTTACTAGTTAATTAGCTATCTTATTACTATAGACCCTCTTATAGCCTAGGAGCTACTAGATATAGATATACCACCTACTAATATAGAGCTAGTTAAGTAGCACTATAATCTAGTATAGGAAGTATTAGCTAGAGGGGCTATATAGGTCCCTATAGGCCTAGATTACTATCTAATTATTTATAAAGATAGTGACTTACTACTCCTACCCTAATAATGGCTATATAGTAATAATATTTAATACTATCTCTATGCTGCTAAGTTCTATAGCATAGATTATCTATATATCTAGGGAGCTAAGGTAGTAGGTTTAGCAGCCCTATAGAGATACTACTACTATACTAACCCTCTTATCTATACTACTCTTATTTATATAAACTACTACTATATTTAGGCTATACACACCTACTAGCACCCTATAGTGCTTGTGGATTGCCTACTCCTAAGTATCTACTATAGTAGTTTTAGATAGCTCCTACTAGGGGCTAACTATAAATAATTTAATAGTCTTAATCTAGTCTAGCCAGATGCTAAGGTAGTGGTGGAGTTAGTATTTAAGGTGCTATAGTAGTAAGATTAGGGGGTCTTTATCTAGGTTAGTATACTAGTGGCTAAGGGGGTAGGTAGATATAGAGTAGATAGAGTAGATTATCTATTATAATAGTAATATTATAATATATAGGCATGCCTCCTCTACTATATAGGTAAGATTTAGCATAGCTAGTAACATATTAAGATATATATCTAGGGCAGCCTAAGATATTATCTAGAATGCCCTAGTAATCTAATATAAGGCCTGATACTAAATAGATTCTATAGTTATAGTAACCCTTTAGATACTATACTTAAAGCTAAAGCCCCCCTAAATAAACTAGGTAGAGTAGCTATATAATAGTTATAGCTATAGTACTATAATATATATATGTTAAAGATAAAGTAGCCCTATTCCTTATATTAAGTCTACTATTAAACTAAGTATAGAGGTTATATAGACATCCTTCTTCTATAGGTATTCTATATAGGCTGAGCTAGAGAGGTATTTATCTAGATAGACCCTTAGATACTTTAGTATTAGCTTAGGCTAGACCTCAGCATCATAGAAGTAAGCTACTATATTAAGTAGGCTAATTAGCTTTAGTATACTATGGTGGTTAGACTATAGATAGATAAGCTTATATTTTAATAGGTTAAATTATAATATATAGTATATCTTCTACTACTTAGCTAGTATATAGATATACTCTAGCTAGTAGTAGTTAGCTATTACTAATTTATCTTATACTAGGATGCATATATTATCTATATAATTAGTAACTATAACCTAGTTAGGGAATGCTATATATGTATTATTAATTAGGTTAGTATTATAGAAGAGGTAGAGAATTAGTAATAGTAGGGATCCTTAAGGGATTCTAGTATTAACTTAGCTATGCCCTATTAGCCTCTTAAGTAGGACTAGGTTTATCTAGTATTTACTAAGGAAGCTAGCTATCTAGTTAATAAGGGGTTCTAGTATATACTACTTATATAGATTATATAGGAGCTATTAATAGGAGATATTATTAAATATACTAGATATATCTAGAATAAGTAGACTAGCCATACTCTCCCTAGTATATTAGGCTGTATAGGTCTACTTAAGGAGAAGGTATAGAATATATTTATAGGACTAGCTATATTACCTACTTATATAATAGTTTAGTAGGAGTCTATAGATTTCTATTAAATAACTTAGCTAGTAAATAATAACTACCTCTAGCACCTTCCTAATAGTGCTAAGTAGGGTAATTAGGTAATAAGCTTTTAGGGTTATATAGTCTAGCTTACTAGGCTTTTAGATAATAATAGTTATAGATTTATAGAAGTATTCTAGATAGTAGCCTAAGATCAGATAGATATTAAAGAGAGTAGTAAGATAGGTACTAATACTAGGGACCTTAAGGATATATTAGAGGGTAATATTTAGTATACTATCTAGGCTAGGGGCCTTATTTAGTATAGCTTATTAGATAGTTTAGGTTACTTCCTCTTTAGTAATTAAGAGGATCTTAATTAGCTTAAGATAATTAAACCCCTTTATATTAGCTAGATCTATATTAGGGAATAATAAGAATAAAATCTTCTATAGAGTAGCTATCTTCCCCTCTAGGTTATTAATTATATAGTCCCCTACCCTCAGGGTTAGGGTAAATATTAGCTATAGCTACTTCTATTAATAGGCCTACTAGGTAAGCTACTAAAATCTATTTAATAATTATATAGCTTTCTCTATATACTTCTAATAAGTAGCTATAGTAGCCTTAGTATTATAATATTCTAGTTAATAGACTATATACTAGTAAGCTATAACATCCTCTTTAGTACTACTCTAGGCCTATTAATATATATAATTAATTTATATCTATAGTTAGGCTAGCTCTATTATATACCCTATATAGAAGTATTAGTAAAGCTAGGCCTCTAGTATAGTAGTATTAATAGCCTTAAGAATAGTATAAATAAGATATTTAATAGTGTGGTTAGCTCCTTAGAGGGTCTTTAATATTTATAGTAGTAAGAGAGCTATTATTAGTATCTTCTAGAAGGCCCCCTAGTTAGCCTCTTACTAGTTTTAGTATTATATCTTACCTTATAGTAGAAGTATAAGATTAAATTTAGTAACTATAGATATATAATCTACTATATAGAGCTATCCCTAGCAGGCTTAGTATTAGACTAGCTAGTCTACTAACCCTACTAAGGCCTATACTAGGTTAATTATTATATATTATAGCTGCCCCTCTACTACTCTTTTAAATATTATTATCCTATAGGGTATAAGTAGCTTAAGATCTACTACCCCTATTATATTAATTAGGTTATTTATAGCCTTATGCTAGTGTTAGTATCCCTAGTATATCTATATTAGGTAGTAGAGATTAAAGTCTCCTAGTACTATATAATTACTAGAAGCCTACAGAGTATGTGCTAGTAAGCCTAGTAGGCTAGGCTAGTTAGTATAGTTATTAGGGTTATATATATTATAGATATAAATAAGTAGGCATTCTAGGGGGTAGAGTATTAGAGTACTAAGGTCTTAATATATATATTATATAGACTATACCTTTAGATTAAGGCTTTTATTAATAAAGAAATAGACCTTAGGGGCATCTGCCCCTACATCTACTAGGGCTATTAGCTATAATAGAATATAGAAGTATCCCCTTAGGGCTTATAAGTAGATAGTTACTAGTATAGTATATTAGTTAATACTTAATTCCTAGATAGCTAGGATCTTAAGCTTATAAAACCCTTTCTTACTAAAGAGGTGCATTAATACCTATATATATAAGTATTAGATATTAGCTTATATAATTTAGAGCTTAGGGACTAATATTAGTAGGATTTCTTACTATTATTATTATTATTACTACTACTATAATTATTAGTATCTATAAACTAGTTAGTATTAGCTAATAGCTTATCTTCTAACTTACTATTAGCCTAGCTCCTATTCTTAGATATCTTAGATATCTATATAAGGACCTAACTAAAGGAGGTAGCTTCCTCTTCTTATATTTCTTATAATAAGCCTAGTTAGAAGGTTCTATTATCTTAGTTACTTCTAGTAAGTTAATAGGCCTGCTAGTGCTACTCTACTAGTAATTTTATAACTATATTATTTTTTATAATTATTAAGCTAGGGGCTATTAAGCACTAGTACTTATTACTCTTACTAAATATATTAATAATTAGTTTAGAGTATAGTTAGGCCCTACTCCTATCCTAGGAGGTTATTATTATATAGGACTTAGTCTAATAGATAGCCCTACTTAACTATAAGTATACTATTATATATATAATAGATTATAAATAGGGGGGTTTAGTTACCCCTACCTTTATATTATTATTTATAGGGGTATTAATATCCTTAGTATCTACTATCTCTATATTTAGTTAGTTACTACTAGTATTAGCTATAGGGCTAATACCTATCTCTAAGCATATAGATATAGCATAGGGGTCCTATAGTATAGTAGCTATAATTACTACTTTTATAAGAGTAGGGTTAATTAATAAATTAATAAGTAATTATAATAGTATCCTTAGGGCCTAGTAAGCTATAGGAGTATAAAATTAAGGGCTAGTAAGCTACTTAGTATTAATAGTAGCCATCTTTTATATATAAACTAGATAGCTATAGTTAAAAATAAAGTATCTACTATCTAGCTACTTACTAATAATATAGATAGAGTATCTTACTTTCTTATAATTCTTTAAGTATAGGTAGATAATAGAGAGATACTTACCTATATAGTAGGTATAGATAGTAGGTTATTTATAGTACTTAGAGATATATTTATATAGTTAATAGTTAAAGTATTACTATAGTTAGAAGTTCCTATTATAGTATATATAAGAGTAGTTCTTTTTATTAAGTATAAGCCCTAGCTCTAGTATATAGTTAGCTATATAGTTATTATTAAAATTTATTACTATTAGGGAGCTTTAAAGCTTATTAGGATCTACTTACTACTAGCTATATAGCTAGCCTATATAGATTATATTAGTAGAAGTAGTAGCTAGATAACCTATATTATTAGTCTTTAGTTAGGTAATAAAGTTAGTAGCCTTATTATTAGTAAGGTAATATTAATCTACCTTATATATAATAACCCTATAGATCTATTTCTTAATACCTATATTAGACCTAAAGATAAGAATCTACTTATTAGACTAGGTCAGCTACTTAGTATCCTTAAAATTATTAGCTTAGAGCATTATATCCCTGCTTAGTAGCACCCAGCTAGTAGAGAACTTTTAATAGCTAATCATAGCATCCTAGGTCTCCTAGATTACCTAGTTAGCCTATTTAATAAGCTTCTGCTTATTATATTAGTAGGGGTTAATTACTATAGGATTAGTATAATAAATATAGATTTCTAGATTATTATATTAGGGGGTTACTAGTACCAGTAAGCTACCTATACTAGTATAGTGATTTATAGTAAGTATACTATTAGTATAGGCCTATCTTATCTAATTAGAGATAAATAAAGATTCTATATAGCTACTAGAAAGAGCTATAATAAAGGTATGCCCTAGGGTGCTAGGCATACTAGCCTAAATATCTTATAACTACTAGATTTTCTAGTAGTTATTAGTATGCTTCTATATAGAGTCCTTAAGCATAGATTTAATATTATAGACCTTTCTTATTAGTATAGAGAGGTTATTATTATAAGCCTTACTAGCTAGAGACTAGACAGAATCTAGGAGTAATATAAATATTACTAGTAGGGGGAGCTTACTAACAGACTAGGTAGTCTGCTTTAACTATATAGCAGCTTTTAGCAGCTTAGTTAAATAGGCCTATAGGTTAAGGTTATTAAATTCACTAAATAATATAATAGGCTAGGTTAGTATAGAGGCTCCTACTACCACTATAGTAAGAGCCCTTTTTTTCTTCTTACTACTCATCATACTATAATAAGCAGGTATAAGATAAAAAAGCTAGTTAATAACCACTTAGGTAGTAGTTAAATATAATTTTTAGTGTTCTCCCAACCAAAAACAAATGGTAGGGGGGTTTTGGCGTTGGCCAGAGAGTTTTTTTCCTTATTTATATGCTCTAGCTACTTAGGCCAGGTTACTATAAAGAGATACTAATGCTTCTATCTAGTACTATATTTAATATAGGGATATAGTGTGCTTAATTCTCTTCTTTTTATATAGGAGGATGTAATATTCTAGGGTAAATCTAGGGTAGGAGTATTTAGAGGGGTGGTGCTATAAGACTATAGTATTAATTATATACTAGAGCATACTAACTAGGTTAGCTATATACTAGTCTAATTCCTTAGTTATAGCATATATATATAGGCTATCACTAGGAAGGCTCTCTACTAATATATTATTTAGGATATTAGTGTCTATAGTAGTCTAGTTTCACTATTTTACTAGTAGTTTAGATTCAAATTTTATATTAAGCTTAGTTTTAATTAGCAGGTAATTAGAGTTACTATCTAGATTAGCTACCTATATATAGTATATATAGTCTACTAGGCCTAGAGAAATAAAGAATAGATTAATTATACTCCCTATATTAGGGGAGTCCTTACTAAAGTTAGTATTATTATTATTATCCTGCTTATCTTATAGCTTATTTAGATTAGGTAGTGGTATTAGGCATAGGTGGGTAATTATACTAACTAATATAGCTAGCTCTAGTAGCTATTAGATTATAATCTACTTAAGTTCCTCTACCCTGTTAATATTATATTAGGTATATAGGTAGCAGTTAAAATCTACCTAGAGGGGGATATAGTTATTAAAGTCCCTAATAATACTATATTTAGTTAGTCTAGTAGTAGTATTTAGTTAATCTATTATATTAATAACTACCTAGAGATCCACCACTCCCTTATTTTCTATTATATGCGGTGGGTTATATATATTATAGATAGTGATCTAAGGACTATCTAAAGTTAGCTAGATATTAATACTAATTATATAGATAGATATAAAGGTTACCTACTAGTATAAGTATTTCTAGATATATATATAGACCTAGGGGGTGGACCCCTATCTTATAGATAGCTATATAATATAGAAATGATCTATAGCCTCCCTTAGGAAATATATAAGGGGTGAATTAGATATATAGTTAATCTATAATTCCTAAATAGTACTAACTATATATCTTTAGAGCTATATATCTTAGAGCAGTAGTACTATACCAATATTAAGGGAGTTATAGATATTATACTAGAGTATTTAGAGTATTTTATTAATCTAGGGTTTATTAACTATAGCACTAGAGGTAGGCACTAGTATTAGTATTAATATTTATATCAGAATAGTATTAGTAGTTATTTTCTGTCTACCCCTAGTAGCTTTTATATTAGTTATTTCTATTTAAGCACATACTTAAGCCTGGGATAGGGCTGCCTATCTTATATATCTAAGGTGTATTATAGTTATTATCTTTACTAATCTATATAATAGTACTAGCTAGGAGGGAGTTAATAGTTAAGGCCTAGGACCTAGTTAATATAGATTTTTAGATTAATTTAGATATTAATATTAATACTTAGGATACTATCATGCTAGGTGGCTAGCTTAGGAGTTTTAGTATTATCTAGAGTAGGTCTAGGCTATTACTATATTCCTTTAGTAGGTAGGTTTATAGGGGTGCTTATTATTATATAATTACTAATACTAATAAAGAGGCTTATATAGTGCTATTATCTTTAGTTTTATAGGTATAGATTAAGACTTTTAGTTATTTTATGATTAAGATAGTTAGTATTACTAGTTAGTATAGGAGTATGGGTGACAGTATATATTACTATTTTTATATCTATATCTAGGGCTTAGTAGGGATGGCCTAGAGCAAGCTATTACTAGGTAGGGAAGGCATCTATAATAATATAGTAGAGAGTATTAAGATTAATAAGATAGAGAGGTATAATATTTTTAGTCTTAGATCTTATAATAAAAGTTTAGTAAGTATAGAGAGTACTAACTCCAATACTATACTAATAATATATTTACCCCTAGGGCTTAACTTAGGTAGGGTAGGCATATATATTATAAATCTAGGAGAGGCTGTATAAGGATCTGTGATCCACAAGAATTAGAAACTAGTGTGAAAGAAGAATGTTTGTAAATAGATTTAAATATAGGTGTCCTTATTCAAAGAGATTATTACTAAACTTTAGAGTTTAGTAGTTATAGGTAGGGTTTATATCTTTATAGGTTATATAATTATTTATATAACCTCTTATAAGGAGCCTTCTTACTAATAGGCTCTTCTATAAGGATAGCTTTAATATAATATATAATAGACCTTTATAATCCTTATAACTACCCCCCCCTCTTAAAAGACCTTAGCCCCTAAGATTTATCTAAGATTCCTTATTTATAATAAGGTACACTAGTAAAAACCTTTATTTAATTAAAAAAACTTCTTTTTATAGAGAGAAAATTATAAATAATAAAAAAGGGTTACTACCCCCTTCTTTTATAAACTTATATTTATTTATCTTCTTATAAAGGCTTAGTTATAGGTAGACCTCTTTAATTATATTATTTTTATTATTATTAAAGTCTTCTTATAATATATTTTAGGTTTATATTACTTATTCCTATAATACTCTTAAAAATCCCTTAATAGTCTTATTATATAAAATCTCTATAAAGTAGGATTTAAGATAGTAATAATTTTTATAGAGTATATAACCTCTTCTTCTCTCTTTCTTCTATATTTTCTTTAGTTTTTATTATAAATATTTTAGTAAGGGACCCTCTGTAATTTATAATATTTAGAAGGAGGTAGTTAATATATTATAAGATATTTTATAAAAAAATATCCTTTTATATCTTCTTCTCTATATCCCTACTCTTATCTATCCTCTCTAACCTCTTAGAGGTAAGTAAAGGCTTATAAGTCTATAGTATTCTTATTAATAGTTCTTATAAAAGAAGGAGGAGATAGTCTTTATATTACTACTACTACTACTACTACTACTACTACTACTACTACTATAGCTCCTCTTACCTCCCTCTCCCATATTCCTATAGGGGCGTTCCTCCTCCTATATAGGGTTATATATAGGCCTTTTTTTATTAATTTAATAAGAGTATAGCCAGCCCCTATCATAAGGGGAGCCTCTATCTTTAGGCTATTACTACCTTTAATAGATACTTCTACAGCTAACTAGGATACTCCTATATTTATTATTAGTAGTATTACTACCTAGACTTCTAATCTAATAATAAAGCTACCCCTAGATATCTAGTTCCTCTCCTACTTATAGGGGAATCTAGTAGTAGTTATAAAGCTCTTATTCTAGATAGGATTATAATCTTTATTAGGCTAGAAGTAAGTATAGATTACTAAAATTCTACTTTACTTTATTAACTAATATAACTTTAGTATATCTAGTTAGCTAGAAGTCTATACCTAGCTCTATAAGGCTATTCTTATAACTAGAGCTAAGGTAAGATCTTTTATTAGCTAAAAGTATAATATCTATTATAATCTAAGTATAAGCTTAGTATTTATAGTATATATTTCTAGTAGATTATTTAAGAAATATAATAACTATCTTTATTATAGCTATAAGAATTACTCTTTTAAGTATTCTTAGATTTAGTAGCTACCTTTCTAGCCCTATAAACTATATTATATTTATACTTAATATTAGGTACCTTTATAATAGTGGGTTTAGAAGTTAGGGATCTTTATATTTTTTTTATTTATTATTTTATTTTTTCCTAAATAAAGATAAGTTTCTCCTTCTTATAAGATTCTTTATATAGTCTTTATAGATTTATAAGTAGTATAGGCTCTTTATAAATTCCTAAGTATTATCTTCCTTAGTATATCTTATCTACTAGATATAATACTCTATAGAGTATCTATCCTCTTATAAGTCTAAGATTACCTCTAGGTAGTATTTATAATCCTCTTTTATAACTTTATAAATAAAGAAGTATTTCTATAAGTTTACCCCTTCTATCTCCTTATATTTATAGAGCATAAAAATATAGAATATATTATATATCTTAAGCCCTAATAATAGATTTATATAGTAGGCTAGATTATCTATATATTCTATAATTTATACTAGACTAGTATTTAACTAATCTAATTTTATAATTAGTCTAATCTATAATATATTCTTAGTAGAGATCTAGACTTAGTCTCCTACTTAAAACATCTTTATAATATATTTCTTATTATAATATTTCTTTTAGTAGGCCTAGGCCTTTACTAGAGCCTCCTTTATATATTTATAAGTATATTCTAGCTTAGTTAATCTCCTTATAACTAACTCTTCTATAATCTTACTCTTTAGTTAATTTATAGAATCTATTATTATTATATAAGGATTAATACCTATAATTATATAGAAAGATATATTCTTAATAAATACCTAGTATATAATATTATAGATAAACTCTATAATAAGGAAATAGTTAACCTAGTCTTTCTAACTAAAGTTAATATAGGCTTATAAGTACTATTCTAATATACTATTTAGATATTCTATCTAGCTATCTATCTATAGATAGTAGGCTGTGGAAAGGCCCTTATAAATTAGGAGATAAAATATAAAACCTATCTAGAAATCTTTTATATAGATAGAACCCTAGTCTATAATAACCTTTTCTAAGATTTTATAAAATTAGAAGATCTTATAAATAAGAGTTATTACTAACTTCTCCCTACTAAGAATAGTCTATATAGATATAAAATAGCCTATCTTACTAAATTAGTCTACTACTACTAAGATACTATTAAAAGCTTCTTATAAATTTACTATAGAAGTACTTATAAGGAGATCTATAATTAGATTTATAGTAATTTAGATCTAGATATCTATAAAGATAGATATAGACTCTAGTAAGTCTTACTACTTACTCTAGATTTATTATAATTCTTAGTATACCCTATAAGTTATATAATATTTATAGATAAAGTTCTTTACTTCTAGCTATTAAAAGTATCTTAAGACTAACTCTCTTATTCTTTATTCTATAAAGTAGCCTATAAAGAGATCATTATAAAGTTTTATAAATATACTTAATCTTAAGCTATAATAATCTAAGATATAAAGTAAGCCCTTATAATAAAGGAGCTCTTTATAGCTTATTTAATATAATAATTTATCCTGTATATAGTAAGACTATAATAGCTCCTCTATAGCTCTAGCTTATATTATATAAATCTTCTTTATAAGTTTATCTTACATAAGTAATCTTAGAAGGAGGGCTTAAATTTCTATAGAGAGGTCTCTTATATAAGGGCCTAGCCTCTAGATATTCTTATAGATATTAGCTCCTTAAGCTAGTCCTTCTTATAAGTTTACTATTTCTTAGACTAATACTATATAAATCTTCTATTCTATATCCTCTAGAGTATTTACTTTAATATATTCTCTTTTATAAAGTATTAATTACTATCTTAATATATTAGGGTCTCTATTCTCTTAATTTTAAATATTAGTCTTTATAGCCTCTCTCTTATAATTAGTTTTTTATAAGAGTCTATCTATAAGATTCTTCTTTCTAGTATAGAAGACTATCTTAAAATTAAATACTATAAGTATTTATAACTATCTTATTTATCTTTATAATAGTTAAGGTATAGTCCTAAAGTAATAAAGATTATTATAATTAATAATAACTTTAATAACTTCTTAAAAATTCTTTAGGTAGTAGTACTACTCCCTAAAGAATTTTATTATTATAAGGAGTTCCTAATTATAAATATTATAGTTCTTCTCTATAGATTATATCTTCTATAAGAAGAAGACTACTAGCTACTAATAACCCTTCTTACTTAGCTATAATAGTATACTATAGATAATATATCTAGATATATTTATTTCTATTTATAAGTAGTACTTCTTATAAAAATAGATAAGAACTACCTACTCTATAAATATTTTCTTTAATTTATTAAAAATATTTATTACTTCTAGGGTTAGGAACTTCTTCCCTAGAGTCCTTCTCTTACTTCTTAAGCTAGGTTTTTATAGAAGATCTAAAAGATATACTAAAAAGTATAAATATTCCTTAATAAACCTCCTATACTAATTAGTAAACCCTAGGAATACTAGGATCTCCTTTATAGATTCTAATTATAATTATTCTATAATAATATTAATCTATAAAGATTCTATTTCTAGACCTTCTAGTATAATTATATAGCTTAAGAAGTTAATTCTCTTTATTATAAAGAGATATATACTTAGCTTTATAAATAGTTCTAATTATTAAAGCTAGATTATTATAAAATAGATATACTTATAGTACTCCTTCTTATCTTATAAAAATATTATAATATTATTAATATATACTATTATAAAGATATCTAGGGAGTCACAGAATAGCTAGTTTATAAAGCTCTAGAATATTATAGGAGTATTAATAAGCTTAAAAGATATAACTAAATACTTAAATAACCTATACTTTATATAAAAGGCTATTTTCTACTCCTATATCTTTATAATCCTAATCCTATAATAAATCTTATAAAAATCTAGCTATATAAAAATCCTCCTCTTTATAAGTCTTTTAATAGTCTCTAAAATAAGGAGAAGTAGATAGTAATTCTTTAAGATAATATAATTTAGATTATAATAGTTAATATATAGCTAGAGAGTGCTATCTTTCTTCTTTATAAAAAAAATTAATATTTTTATTACTAATTTTAACTTTTAGATCTATCTCTTTATAAGTATTATCTAAAGATACTTATAAAGTACTACTAACTTTATTAAAAAAGAATTATAAAAAGATCTAAAAAATAATTACTTCTCTTCCTTTAGATTTATCTTTAGATCTATATTTTTATAATATAATAGTAATTCCTAAGCCTTCTCCTCTAAAAAGACTATATAAAAGTCTATAAATTAATTTTGTATAAAGTTCTTACTCTCTACTACCTCTTATAAGATTTCTATAATTTATATTATTATAACTACTATATATTCTACTTTTATAAACTCTTCTACTAAGACTAGATAAATTTATAAAGCTAACTCTATATTAAAGATTACTCTATCTTCTCTTTAAAGAAGTATAAAATTATATTACTTTAATTATAATATCCCTAAGATAATATAATTTATATTTAAAGATATTATTATAAGCTATATAAAAAGTTACTTTATTTCTTTATTATCTCTAATTAAGATAGTGGCTTCTACTACTTCTTTATTTCTTATTTTTTATAAGGTTAATATCTTTATAAAGACCTATTATAATAAGGTATACTAGTTATTTTCCTTAGCTAGTATTATAAGAATAAGATTAACTAAGCTTCTATTATTAATTAATACTTATAAGACTAGTCCCTACCCCTTCTCTTCTATCTAACCCTAAAGAAATATACTTAAGTAAGAGAGTAAGAATCTATAATATTCTTTATTCTACTTTTTAATAATAATAATAATAACTAGTTATTTAGTCTTTATAAAGTTCTTCTACTTAGACTTACTTAGGCAGTATCTTATAATATGCCCTTTCTTATTATAATTAAAGTAGATCTATAAGATACTAAAGATATAAGACTATAGGCCTTATCTCTTTATAAATATAATAGTTATAATATAACTTATTATCTCTATCTTCTTAATAATAATATAATCTATAAGGGGCTTTCCTAAGTTCCTAAGACCTTAATAATCCTTATTTTTATATAAGAGATCTTAATAAGTATTTTATTCTATACTTAGATATAATCTTATAAGTAGGAAGACTATCTCTTTCTTATATTTTAGGAATTTTAAATATTTATAGACCTTCTACTTAAATGCTATAGGGAAGAACTTAAAGAAGAAGTATAATTATATTTTTTTTATATTTTTTATATTATCTTTTATTTTAATCTATTACTTATACTATCTCTATTAATATATATAGTCTATTTCTCTTTTATAGGATCTTATTTAAAATATCTATAATTATACTTTCTACTTATAATTCTCTAGATTATTTAACTATAATTCTAGAAAAATATAGAGATCTTTCTACTCTTAATTATAAAAGTCCTTAGATATCTTACTCTACTAAAGATTATAGAGGATATAATCTAGACAGACTATTATAATCTTAGTATATTTCTTTTTATTCTAGCTATTAGCTTCTGTAGTAGACTCCTAACTTATAATAAAGGCTTAATATATTTTATAGTTATAGATTAAGTATCTCTCTAACTTAGATAAGAATTAGATTTAGATATTAGTCTTCTTTATAGATAATAAGGATATTTCCTCTTATTCCTAGCTTTATAGATATTTTCTAAGGCCTATATCTAGATTATTATAAAGCTTCTAGATTTCTTATAAAAGCTATAATTCCTATTATAAATACTCCCTTATAGGGGTTACCCTTATTAACTTTAGATCTACTACAATAGAGGAGTTTTATAAACTTAGCTTATTCTTAGAGTTTTTCTCTTTATAAGCTATCTCTTTTTTTACTATTTAACTTTATATAGTTATAGAGGAGGATTTACTAGATAGTTTAGGTCTAACCAACCTCTTTTATAATACTATTTTTCTAATAGACTAGTTTTAAAGATTAAGTAATAAAATATAAGGATCTATAATCTATA
>NW_001517108.1:3384-5476 GCF_000002715.2 Aspergillus clavatus NRRL 1 | reverse complement strand
TTCTCTCCTACCTTCATCAGTTTTCTCTCTCAGTTTCTATTGTTTTCATCATTTTATTAAAAGTTATCATGTGTTAATCAATGTCAGTAGAGATAATAGAGTTATTAGTATAGTAGTTCTTATCTTTTATTAAATCTAGGTATGGAACAGCATAAGATATTAATTAAGATATCTATGCTAGAATTTAATTTCTTATTATAGAGTAAAAGATAGTTACTATACTAGATAACTAGATTTATTCCTAAGCATCTGCTACCACTACTATAAGGTATTTTATAAGAGAAATAGAATAACTATAGAAAAATTAAGATTTTATTAGTTTCTATACCTAATATAGATTAACTAATAAAAGAGTTATATAAAAACCACTTAGTAGATAAAAAAATATAATAATACTAGAGATACTACTACTTCCTATAACCCTATCTAGGGATATTTTATTTACTACTCTAAAAGTAAAGTAGTTAATTACTAAGTATTATAAATCTAAATCTTAATTAACTTTAATATTACTATTATCTAATTAACTTAGCTATCTTAATCTTTAAATAATATTATTAGTAACTATATTATTATTCTATCCTTATATAATAGCATCACTCTCTAGTAATAAGACTATAATCTTAGTAGATATCTTACTATTACCTTCTATAGAGCTATCTATAGAAATTCTAAAGAATTATCATAATTTTAATATTAACTTATCTTATTTATCTAACTTATCTAAAGACCACTTAATAATTACTTCCTTAGGACTACTACCTATAATTAATAAAAATAATAGTATTTTTACACCTACCTAGTAGGTATAGTTAAATAACCTTATTTAGTTAGTAGTTAAATAATTAGTGAAAGCAGTGATAAGTTAATAAGTAATAAAGAATAATATATATAAAGGATTAGTAGCTTTAATAGCTTTAATAGCTTTAGTAAGAAGTTATAAAGATTTATATTTTTCTAGATATATATATTTATCTAGATATTTAATACACTTATATTCTAGATACCTAAGGTTAAAAGATATAAAGCATTAATAAAACTATTATTATAGATACTAACCTAATAATAATAATTATCCTAGTAATAATTTATTAATAGATTCTAATAATAATAATAAAAATAATAGAAACTAAGACAGATATTATAAATCTTTAACTACTAAACTAGTAATAGACTTTAGAGGTTAGAGTCCTATAGAGATTAGATTCTTCTTCTTTAACTTATCTTATAGCTAGGGAACTAGAGAAATTATTAATAAAGATAATAAAACTTATTATTATTCTGCTATTACTTTTACTAATTATCTTTAAGTTTTTATATAATCTTAACTAGTAGCTAAAATAGCTTAAAATCTTAATATATACCTTAGAGGGGAAGCTCTTACTTAGTGGAACTTAGAGTTAGATAGTATTATTAGGTATAGTCTAATCTATATAATAGATATAGATAACTAGTATTATACTCTTAAAAAATATTTTAAAATACCCCTAAGTTTAGCTAGATATTACCTAGATAATTATATCTATACTATTACTAATATTATTAACTAAAAGTTATTATTAACTTATATCTCTATAATAGTCTTCCTTATAAAATAATATAGAGAAGGAGATACTAAATTTCCCCTAGTACTATAAGCCTAGAGGAATCTAGATATTAGACTTAGAGAGACTATTAATAAGCTAGATAAGAAAGTCTCTCTAGCTAAGTTTATTAATATTCTAAATTATAAGCAGACTAACTAGTTTAAAATTTAGTATATCTATCTCTAGTATTTAACTAAATCCTCCTATTAGATAGAACCTAGCTTTCTATAGTTATTATCTATAAGCTACTTTATTAAGATTTACCCTAATAAAATTTAGATATAATTATCTAGTTATATAAGGCTCCCCTACCCCTATATATCTCTGATATTCCTAGTCATTACTATACCCTTAAGGATTCCTATATAACCAGTGAAGTAGTTATAGCTAATATAGTAGTTAGTTATATACCTAGTATATAAGACTATCTAATTAGTATACTACTACTCTATATCTAAATAATACTGATAATAATTAGCTATATAATTAGTATAGACTACCTCTGC
>NW_001517108.1:0-3284 GCF_000002715.2 Aspergillus clavatus NRRL 1 | reverse complement strand
AAAACTACTAATTAGATTAACCTAGCATACTATTAATTATATTAAGATAGTAATAATAAATATATTAAGTAGAATTACTAAGAAGAAGAGTAATAACTACTATTAGCTAAAATATTATATTACTATTATAGATATTTTTTTTTGGCTCTAGTACTAAACTTTATAGGTATTTTCTATATTATATAGTACTAGAAGCTACTTTTTATATTAAAGTTATAGAACTACTGAACCTACTAGTTATCTATTCTTTAGTTACTAAGTCACTAGGACCACAAGACAGTCTAAGATTTTACTACTAGAAATATATAACCATCTAAGCTTTCCTTAACAATATAAAATAAGGAATAACAGTCAATCTTAACTTAGGTTATATAATGATTATTATTAATCAAGCTTTTCTATTATATTATTTATCTAATATTTACTTATTCCTATTTAAGATATAATAAATAATTTTATTAGCTATAAATCTATGTTACTAATGCTCCACCTACTAGTAAAGTAAGGAATATATTATTATCTAATTTAGATACTAGTTAAGGTATATCTAATAAATTATCTTAGAGTAAATATATTAGTTAGAGCTAATATATTAGTCACCTATAGTTTTACTACTAACTCTATGTATTATAAAGTAGTTATTACCTTATATAAGAATATGAAAATACTATTAATATTATTACTAAAGCTATACTATATAGAACTAAGATTAGTATACTCTTATAAATAAATAATTATATCTTCTTACTTATCTATATATATTCTAATAAAACCTACTTAATATAGGAATAATTATAACTATCTCTTTGAGCTATGCTAATATCTAATATTAGCACTATTTTTATATGTCTAGGATGTAAACTTTAGCTATATTTTAGCTATTAATTAATTAACTAAATCTATGGTTATACTATAATATTAGAAGTTTAGCTTAATGTCTAAATTTAAAGTAGTAAGTATCTATTATATTAAAATAGAATATATAACTAACTTAATACTTATACTACCTATAAGTATAATAAAGCCTATTTATGTTATAGGTATGCCTAATATAGAAGTAATAGTCTTAGAAAATAATATTAGAATATATAGCCTAACAGAGATTATACAAGACCTAACTAATATACTAATAGCCTATCCTACTATATAAATAAACATATCTATAATTAATATACCTAAAAAATACTAGATATAGATTTACTTATATTCTAGATAAGAACATAAGGTCTAATACTTACCTAAGCTATATAATATTAGATGTTATTATAGATAAGTTATTAATAAAACTTTTAATAAATTATATAAGTAGGGCTATATAGGTTATTTAATAAATATAACTCCTATAGGCACTCTAGTATATATTCTAGATCTACTACTATTACTATTTCTTTATAAAAATTAACTAATACCTCTATTACTAATATAGGATATAAAGATACTAGTCCTACTATTACTAGTCTTTATTATTAATTATTTATTACATTACTCAGAAAAAATTCCTAGCACTAAATTAAAAAGCTACCCTATGATTAATTTTTATAAAATAAATATATTAATTATACTAGATATCTACCCTGTCCTATCACAAGCTGAAATAATTACAGAGCTTACTAAATATAAGGCTATTATAATTATAGATGCTATAGTAATATTTTACTAGTAGCCTCTATATCTAGATAGCTAATAGCTTACTAGTGTTATTACTTATTAAGGATAAGAATACTTTAAAATTTATCTAATAAGATTTATTAATAGTGTCCCTCACATTCAGTATTAAGTAGATTTAATTTTCTATAATATAAGGGCTTTTCTATATATCTATATTAATAATTTTATTATCTATAGCTATATATTAGAAGACTATAAGTAGCATCTACTAATTTTTCTTAAAAGATATACTAAGATATATATAACTTTAAGTCTAAAAAAGACTTTTATTATATATCCTTTAGTATAAGTACTTAGTCAGAATATCTCCTTATTAGGTATAATAGCTACTAAAGATAAACTAAGAGCTATTACTATATTAAAGTTTCTTTCTATGCTAGCTAATCTAGATATATATCTTAGTTTAACTAGATGGCTAAGAAACTATATCCCATATTATACTAGGATAGTTTAACTACTTTAAGATTAAAAGATTTAGCTAATGAAGAAAGGCCTACAGAAAGGTAAAGCTAGAAAGATATATACTAAGAAAACTTATCTTAATAAAGCTACTAATAAAGAATTAGAGGCTTTCTAATCTATATAGTTATATCTTACTAACCTAGTAATACTTATATACTAGCATCTAGACTAAGATCTCTATATTAATATTAATTCTTTAAAATAATAAGAATATAGCATAATAATTTTCTATATATCTCTTAATAATCTAATATCTCTATGTTTTTAAAGGAATTAGAACTAAGCCTTATTACTAAACTAAGCTTTTATACTACTAATAATATTCCTAAGTAGGATATTATCTATAGCTAAATTAAATTACTAGCCTATAGAATTAGAAATTTCTGCACTTATATAGGTCCTATAAAAAACTTAATATATAATTAAAGTATATCTAAAGACTATTATCTATACTAATTATATAGCTATAATAGATATTATAAAATAAATAAGCTTAACTACTTCTTTAACTAATAAATTAAACCTATAGTTAATAAGAGCTTTATAGTATATATAAATATTTAAGAATCTTATCTTATACTATAAACCTAGCAAAACCTATATTATACCTAATGCACTATCTAGGCTACTATTATATACTATAAATAATATAACTAATAATAAGAATTCTTTTACTATTTCTTATGGCTATACCTTCTACATAGTTATACCTAAAGAAATAATTCTGGCTATTTAAATATCTAAAGACTTTTAAAATAAGATTATTAGTAGCTATATCTTAGATATAAAGTAGAATAAAGTTATTTAGGCATTATAAAAGAATATGTCCTCTTTAGTATTAGTCTAATTATCTTTCTATTTAAAAGATAATCTACTATATATAAATAATAGTATATTATACCTACTATATACTTTACTAAAAGAAATACTATATAATATACATAATAATAATAGACACCCTAATATTAATAGAATAATAAAACTACTCTAAGGCATTACATTCTATAAGTTAAGGTACTAAGTAAGTTAATATATAAAATACTATCTAGAATATTAGAAAAAGAGTATATATAGATATAAACTATATAGTATATTATAATCTATCCTTACTCTAAATATCCTATTTTATATAATTATAATTAATATTATTATTA